>NC_056449.1:13207387-13212825 GCF_018296145.1 Oncorhynchus tshawytscha | reverse complement strand
GTGCCCTTGTTTACAGAGTTAGGTTGTACCTGGTGGGTTCCTTGATGATTTGTGTGAGATTGAGGGCATCTAGCTTAGATTGTAGGACTGGCGGGGTGTTAAGCATATCCCAGTTTAGGTCACCTAACAGAACAAACTCTGAGGCTAGATGGGGGCGATCAATTCACAAATGGTGTCCAGGGCACAGCTGGGAGCTGAGGGGGTCGGTAGCAGGCGGCAACAGTGAGAGACTTATTTCTGGAGAGAGTAATTTTCAAAATTAGTAGTTCGAACTGTTTGGGTATGGACCTGGAAAGTATGACATTACTTTGCAGGCTATCTCTGCAGTAGACTGCAACTCCTCCCCTTTGGCAGTTCTATCTTGACGGAAGATGTTATAGTTGGGTATGGAAATCTCTGAATTTTTGGTGGCCTTCCTGAGCCAGGATTCAGACACAGCAAGGACATCAGGGTTAGCAGAGTGTGCTAAAGCAGTGAGTAAAACAAACTTAGGGAGGAGGCTTCTGATGTTGACATGCATGAAACCAAGGCTTTTTCGATCACAGAAGTCAACAAATGAGGGTGCCTGGGGACATGCAGGGCCTGGGTTTACCTCCACATCACCCGCGGAACAGAGAAGGAGTAGTATGAGGGTGCGGCTAAAGGCTATCAAAACTGGTCGCCTAGAGCGTTGGGGACAGAGAATAAGAGGAGCAGGTTTCTGGGCATGGTAGAATATATTCAGGGCATAATGCGCAGACAGGGGTATGGTGGGGTGCGGGTACAGCGGAGGTAAGCCCAGGCACTGGGTGATGATGAGAGGTTGTATCTCTGGACATGCTGGTTGTAATGGGTGAGGTCACCGCATGTGTGGGAGGTGGGACAAAGGAGTTATCAGGGGTGTGAAGAGTGGAACTAGGGGCTCCATTGTGAACTAAAACAATGATAACTAACCTGAACAACAGTATACAAGGCATATTGACATTTGAGAGAGACATACAGCGAGGCATACAGTAATCACAGGTGTTGAATTGGGAAAGCTAGCTAAAACAGTAGGTGAGACAACAACAGCTAATCAGCTAGCACAACAACAGCAGGTAAAATGGCGTTGACTAGGCAACGGGGCCAACAGATAAAACAAACAAGCAGAATGGAGTACCGTGATTAATGGACAGTCCAGCGTGCATCAGCTATGTAGCCAAGAGATCAGTGTCCAGGGGGCAGCGGTGGATGGGGCAGGGAAGCTGGACTGGCGAGTGTTATCCAGGTTAAAGAAAAACTAACAATGACTAGATAGCTTGTAGCTAGTTAGCTGGTTAGCTTCTGGAGGTTCTTGAGTGTGTTCTAAAAATTAAAAATAATAGCGATTCCGTATCACATTGGGTGAGGCAGGTTTCCGGAAGGTATAAACAAATTAAAAATCAAAAAGAGATAGAAAGTAAATATGGATCCAGTGAGTGTTTGGGACGCGGCGATTCAGACGGTTAGCAGGCCTGTGCTAACAAGCTAACAGTTCGTAGGCCCGGGCTAAACAAGGTAGCAGTTAGCGGACCGGAGCTAGACAAGCTAGCAGTTAGCAGGCCGAATTAGCAAGCAGGGAGATAGCGAGGGCTAGAGAGTTAGCCTTTGGGGGACGTCGCGATGGGGTGAGTCTGTTTATTCCTCTTCATGCGGTGACATCGATAGACCGGTCGTGGGCCCGGGTATTGTAGCCCAGGAGTATGCTACGGTGGTAGCACAGGTGCGCTGGCCGGGCTAGCTTCAAGCTAAGTGGGTGGAAACGCTAGCCAGGAGTAATCATCCGGGGTTGCGGTTTAGCTAGATAGCTAGTTGTGAAGATCCAGCTGAAAAATGTTCCGTTTGCGGTGGGAATCCGGGGATGAATCCGGGGATGAAAAAATGAATAGGTCCGTTATGCTCTGGTTAGAGTCGCGTTGTTCGAACTGGCGAGAGCTTTCCGAGCTAAAGGTTAGCTGATGACCAGTTAGCTGAAGACCGCTAGCATAGCTGGTGGTTAGCTGGCTAGCTTCAGTTGAGGGGTTCCGGTTCAAGTAAATATAAATACTTTAGGAAAAATAGCTACATTGGGTGAGGCGGTTGCAGGAGAGTATTTGGAAGCTTAGGTTTAGCAAAATGTTTTTAAAGAGATATGCGAAGAAAAATATGTAAAAAACGAAAAAGAAACGATATATACAAGGGACACGATTTGTTCATTGATTTCACGTGTTTGTTTCTCACCTGGTCTCATCAGCTCCCTATTTAGTTCAGTTCTTTCTGTTTGTATGGTTGTTTGTTTGTTTTTGACTGCCTACCCGTGTTTAACAATTGCCTGCCTGTGACCACGATTACAGCCTTCTGCGAAGGCTTCATAAACATGCTCCACTTGTGAATCTACACCTTTTTCTCCCTGAGTATTCATTACAACATGAGAGTCAATAGGTTGCCATTAACTTTACTTGTTTTTCTCAGCATTTGGACAGTATACATAGAAAGTAGATGTGACAATTGTCTGCTAGGGTGTCTTGTGTCAATAAAAACAGCTGAATGTAATGACGTCATAGCTAAAAAAAAAGGCGAAAAACCTGGAATGTGGAATAAAAATGAAGAGGTTGATGTGTTTCCATTATGGATTTAAGCAAATGACTTGGTTCATGTCTCAGCAATGTTCATTCTGGCACTCTTTTTTAGATTTAGTCTAGTCTTAGTCATTTTGACTAAAATACCATTGTCTTAGTCGCATCTCTCTCTCTCTTTCTCCTTGTGTGTGTCTGTTTGTGTAATGTGTAATATTTATGTAGGCCTAATGAGGAATTCACGTGGTCATCTATGTTTACTATACTGTACTTTAATGAGGCAATACAAATGTGCATTGACTAAAATATGACTCAAGTTAAAGGTCATTTAGTTAAAAGCACCCACAGTTTTCACAATTTTGACATAACTAGACAAAAACATTAATCAAACGACAAAAATGTGACTGATACTTAATGATATTTTAGTCAAAATGACTAAGACTAAATCTAAATAAAAGGGCCAAATTAACACTGATCCAGCCAACCAGACAATCCTTGTCTTGCAAAGAAACATACTTTTTTGAAGTTGAAAAAAGTGATTTTGGAAGCATGTTCCAGGTACGCAAGTAGCCCAGTGATGACATCACGTGCCCGACATACATTCAAAAGTATTCATCAATCTTAATTTATTCAAAAAGCACAGTTTCTATCATCATTTGTTTCAATAAAAACACAAATGTTGTCAACCTTTAGAAAGTGTCTCCTATATCTGCCATTTCCATTACACATCTCGCAATTATTGTGATTATTATTGCTTTTGTTGAATATACCTAGGAAACCTGTCTTGTGTCTCAACTGGCACCTAACTCACTATGGAGCCCATTCTTTTCCCCCATGGCCCATAGGTATAGATATTTTAGGGAGCGCTCTGTTGGATCAAATCCAATCAAATTGTTTTTGTCACATGCGCCGAATATAACAGGTGTAGACCTTACCGTGAAATGCTTACTTATAAGCACTTAATCAACAATATAGAGTTGTTTTTTTAGGTAACTAATTCCTAGCTAAAAATAAATAATAATACAAAATACTAAAATTATACAAATATAAAAGTAACACAATAAAATAACAATCACGAAACTGTGTGCAGAGTCAATACAGAGTCAATACCTGTACAGAGTCAATGTGTGGGGGTACAGGTTAGTCAAGATAATTGAGGTAATATGTACATATAGGCAGAGGTAAAGTGACTATGCATAGATAATAAACAACGAGTAGCAGCAGCGTAAAAAAGGGGGTCAATGCAAATAGTTCAGACAGGCATTTGTTTAACTGTTTAGTCAATTTATGGTTTGGGGTAGAAGCTGTTAAGAAGCCTTTTGGATCTAGACTTGGAGCTCTGGAACCACTTGCCGTGTGGTAGCAGAGAGAGCAGTCTTTGACTTGGGTGGCTGGAGACTTTGATAATTTGTAGGGCAAAGGTGTAGGTGTCGTGCCCTCTTCACGACTGTCTGGGTGCGTTTGGACCATGATAGTTTGTTAGTGATGTGGACATCATGGAACTTGAGACCTCCATATTGTAGGCTATCCAATACATGGTTGCCATTGTTGAAGCACACAATCAAATCAAATGTTATTGGTCACATACACATGGTTAGCAGATGTTAATGCGAGTGTAGCGAAATGCTTGTGCTTCTAGTTCCGACAGTGCAGTAATATTTAACATCATCTAAAAAATTCACAACGACTACCTTATTATACACACAGATGTAAATGGGTGAATAAGACTATGTATATATAAATATATGGATGAGCGATGGCCGTGCGGCACCGGCAAGATGCAGTAGATGGTACAGAATACAGCATATACATATGAGATGAGTAATGTAGGATATGTAGACATTATTAAAGTGGAGTTATTTAAAGTGATGAGTGATACCTTTTATTAAATCAATTTATTAAATGTATTAAAGTGGCCAGAGATTTGAGTCTGTATGTTGGCAGCAGCCACTCTATGTTAGTGATGGCTGTTTCACAGTCTGATGGCCTTGAAATAGAAGCTGTTTTTCAGTCTCTCGGTCCCCGCTTTGATGCACCTGTACTGACCTCGCCTTCTGGATGATAGCGGGGTGAACAGGCAGTGGCTCTGGTGGTTGTTGTCCTTCATTTTCATTTTGGCCTTCCTGTGACATTGGGTGGTGTAGGTGTCCTGGAGGGCAGGTAGTTTGCCCCCGGTGATGAGTTGTGCAGATCACACTACCCTCTGGAGAGCCTTGCGGTTGTGGGCGGAGCAGTTGCCATAGCAGGCGGTGAAACAGCCTGACAGGATACTTTCGATTGTGCATCTGTAAAAGTTTGTGAGTGTTTTAGGTGACAAGCCACATTTTTTCAGCCTCCTGAGGTTGAAGAGGCGCTGTTGCGCCTTCTTCACCACGCTGTCTGTGTGGGTGGACCATTTCAGTTTATCCGTGATGTGTACACCGAGGAACTTAGAAGTTTCCACCTTCCCCACTACTGTCCCATTGATATGGATGGGGGATGCTCCGTCTGCTGTTTCTTGAAGTCCACGATCATCTCCTTTGTTTTGTTGACGTTGAGTGAGAGGTTATTTTTCTGACACCACATTCGGAGGGCCCTCACATCCTCCCTGTAGGCCTTCTCGGCGTTGTTGGTAATCAAGCCTGCCACTGTCGTGTCATCTGCAAACTTGATGATTGCGTTGGAGGCGTGCATGGCCATGCAGTCATGGGTGAACAGGTAGTACAGGAGAGGGCTGAGAATGCACCCTTGTGGGGCCCCAGTGTTGAGGATCAGCGGGGCGGAGATGTTGTTTCCTACCCTCACCACCTGGGGGCGTCCTGTCAGGACCCAGTTGCACAGGGTGGGGTCGAGACCCATGGTCTCGAACTTAATGACGAGTTTGGAAGGTACTATGCTGTTAAATGC